>NW_024097829.1:0-6422 GCF_016545835.1 Crotalus tigris
TATCTATCTATCTATCTATCATCTCTCTCCCTCCCTCCCTACTATCTATCTATCTATCTATCTATCTATCTATCTATCTATCTATCATCTCTCTCCCTCCCTCCCTACTATCTATCTATCTATCTATCTATCTATCTATCTATCTATCTATCTATCTATCATCTCTCTCCCTCCCTCCCTACTATCTATCTATCTATCTATCTATCTATCTATCTATCTATCTATCTATCTATCTATCATCTCTCTCCCTCCCTCCCTAATCTATCTATCTATCTGTCTGTCTGTCTGTCTATCTATCTATCTATCTATCTATCTATCTATCTATCTATCTATCTATCTATCTATCTATTATCTCTCCTCCCCCTCGCCTCCCTACCTTTTAAATCCACTATCTATCTACTATCTTCTATCTATCATCTTCTATCTATCTATCTATCTATCTATCTATCTATCTATCTATCTATCTATCTATCTATCTCTCTCTCATATCTCTCTCTCTCTCTCTCTCTCTCTCACTCTCACTCTCTCTCTCTCTCTCTCCTTTTATTAAAAAAATGGAATTGCCCATTTTTCAGAAAATGAAATGATACCTTTTCCTTCTCCATTGCTTTTCCACCCACAGGGATTTGGTCAAAGGAGGGAGAGAGTGGCTGGCAGCCCCTTGGGAGAAAGAGAGGACAAGACCCCGTAGCTCAGCCTCCACATTTCAATGCCGGAAATTGCATTAGCTTCGACATCTGCACGGGCTACTCTGCAGCTGGGCTCTGTCTCTGACTGCTGTCCTATTAAACCTGGCATTTTCAGACAGATCATCGTCCACCTGCGCACTCTCCTCGTGAAGAGAAAAGATCAGTGCTTCATCTTAATCAGCTTGCCATCCTGCCCTGGGAGCAGCTCAGCTCGGAGTGGCTGACCTTGCTTGATGAGGGACTGCCGTGAACATGTTTTATACAAGACGGGGTGATACGTTCCGGATATGGTCCTATGTGGGATTTACTGTTCTCCTAAGTGTGAAGGAATGAAGATTGTGGCTTTAAAAGGAGTACATTAAATCATTCCTAGGCTTAGAATAATGCTAAGGGTTCAAGGAATTATGATCTGTTAGGCCAGTGTTTCCCAAACTTGACAATTTTAAGGCATGTGGACTTCAACTCCCAGAATTCCACAGCCAGCAATGCTGGCTGTGGAATTCTGGGAGTTGAAGTCCACATGCCTTAAAATTGTCAAGTTTGGGAAACACTGTGTTAGGCAGTCCTAGCCCGGTGATGCGCCCCCAACCTTTTGACTATCTTCCTAATTGTTAGTGACGTGTGTTTTATTGCTTAAAGCCTTTTCAAACAATCAGGATGTTGAGCAATAAATGTTCCCTGGGATCTCATTTATTACTGACAGCTCTCCATTCTCCCTCAACAGTGTGCTCTGTGCCACATTTACCAAGCCACACTGTGCATGATGCATTCAAACAGCTCCCCAGTCTGGCAGTGGCAAAAAACTGCTTCTGTGGAGCTCCTAGATTCTAATATTAGACTAGGGAGTCGGCCTATTTTCCAAAGCCCTAGAAGGCAAGACAAGAAACAACAGATGGAAACTAATCAAGGAGAGAAGCAACTTAGAACTAAGGAGAAACTTCCTGATAGTTAGAACAGTTAACCAGTGGAACGGCCTGCCTCCAGAAGTTGTGGTTGCCCCATCACTGGAAGCTTTTAAGAAGAGATTGGACAGCTCTGTATGAAATGGTATAGAGCAGTGGTTCTCAACCTGTGGGTCGGGACCCCATTTGGGGTCGAGCGACCATTTCACGGGGGTCACCAAACAACGCAGTCCGCCATTTCCCCCCCCCCCCTTTTCCTTAGCTGTGCTACTCCCTTTTATTCTATTGGCTTTTGAAAGCCAATAGAATAGACTCTCTTGAATAGAGTCTAATGCTATTGGCTTTCCAAAGCCAATAGGAATTGTCCAGACTGTCTCTGCCCTGCTGAGCCCGCCAAGTCCCATTCTGCAAATGGTGCTGCACCAGTTGAGTAGTCCTCAACATACGACCGGTTGGGGGCCATGGCATTAAAAAGGTTGAGAACCACTGGTATAGGGTGTCCTGCTTGAGCAGGGGGTTGGACTAGAAGACCTTCAAGATCCTTTCCAATTCCATTATTTTGTTATTCAGTAGGACATGAAGACCTCCCTCTGCCTCCATTTTGCTCTGCAACTCCTAGCTGAGGGACCGAGTCCTCCTCCATGTATTTATGCAATCCTTTCTAAAGCTGTCCAAATTAATGGTCCTCAATATGTGTGGTGATTATGAATTCTGCAGAGTAATTGTGTGCTCCAGGAAGAAACACTGTGCTTGTTTAATGTCCTTTCCATCAGTTTCATTAAATATTCCTCGTCTTTGGGGAACAATTTCTCCCTGTGTTTTTATACATCAGCTGCTTTGGGTTTTTTGCAGATTTTTTCTCAAGAGTTCCCTTCTCATATGGAAGGCGTTTGAACCCCTTGTATTTTGATGATTTTCTACATGATAAGAAGAAAGTTTGATCAACATGGCTTTTAGCTAAAATGCACTCTTGCCACTACAGTTTATGTGCACAAGTCATGGCAATCCTTAGTGTTGAGTCCGTGGCGGGAAACAGACACGAGAAGCAGCTGGAGTTCTCAGTTTCTTTTATTCAGCGTTCAGCTTACAGGAAGATGGCTTCAGCCTCACCCAAATGCCTCGCAGCCTCTTATATAGGCAACTCCCGGGTAAATGTGTTACTTTTCCCGCGCCAGCACCCGCGCATGCGCACGGCGCTGGCGACAGCCTGTCTGGTCCCGGGCAGCTTTGCACCTGCCCGGGACTGCCTGCAAACGCCCGAGCCGTTTGCAAGGCTCGGGACATAACACACCTTTCCCCCGGGCTAAAACTACTACCAACATACAACATTTATTTTATACGACAATTTGCTCCCCAGTGCTCCCACTGTTTACTGGCTTTTGCCTTGCCAGCAATGTTATGTAATCTTCTAGGTACTTAGGAGATTTCTTTGCTCTCTGTAACCTTCTTAGCTCTGGATTACTGGCATAAGTTCCCTGACTGGAGGGAGGCGTGAGCCTGTTCTCTCTATTGTGCCCTGGTGTCTTCCAAGGACTGTGCCCCGATGCCTGGCCTGCTTGCTTGCCCACCGGGCTCGTCAGGCCAGGGCTTATGTTGCTTTGTGACCTGGTTGTCCTACCTAGCTGTAGACCCTCAGGCCCCTTGAAGTGATAGCCACTGCTGGGCGTCTCTGTAGAACCTCCTAGGTCAGTCCAAGACCTGTCATGAGGCTGTCCATTCCCTGAACCCCATTCTGTGCTCGGGCTCGTGTGGGTTTCTGTACTTTCCCAAAACTCAGGTGTTCCCTGATTTGTGCTAGGGGTGTTGTAGTCGGGACTTGGGTCCTCGACTAGCTCTGTGTATGTTTGACCCCCTGTAGGATTTGGGGTAAGGTCAGGCCAACCTTGGGAATTGTGTGCCAGCTCTCTTGCAGGGAATGATTTGTTGGGATGCCCCTGGGTATCCTCCGTTGCTGGAGTGCTGTGTGATGTGTGTGGAAAGTGAGTATGCCCCTGGGGTGACTCCCTGGCTGGAGTAGGCGTGAGTGCCTGTTGTGTGGGTAAGCTCCATGACTTTCTTTTCGGAGCAATTGCAGAACCCTGGGATGGGCCGTTTGTGGCTCCCTCAGTGGAGATGGGCAGTAGCTCTTGCCCTTCCCTTTGCTCCAAAGGGTCCCCCTCCCCCCCCTGGAAAAGACCCAGGAGTCTCATCAGAAAAGTCTCGCCTAGAGCGAAGGTGGTCGATGTGCCGCCGCAGGACACGACCGTTGTCCAGGGCAACCTCGTAGGAGAGAGGACCTGTGATCCTGGACACAGAAGCGGGGACCCATGTATGACCAGGCCCGTAATTGCGAGCCCAAACCGGGGCACCCACAAGTAGTTGTCTAGGTGCCCTAGGATGTGAGGTAGATGACGGCAGTCTGTCCGGATGCAACCGGTCAAGTCTAGTAGTAAGTTGGCGCCCCCCACGAAGTTCAGCTGGACTTCTCCCTGTAGAAGTGGACGGTGTGGTGCGATAAGAAAGGAGAAAGTCAGCCAACCTGTGATGCCAGTCCCCGTAGGTGAGTCTCTTCAAGGCGTCCTTTGCGATGCGCACCATGCATTCAGCCATACCGTTGGTGGACGGGTGAAAAGGCGCAGACGTGGCATGACGAATCAGGTTTGCCTGTAAGAAAGCTTGGAATTCGGAGGAGGTGAATTGAGGGCCGTTGTCGGACACAATGACATCTGGCAGCCTGTGTGCAGCAAAAATCCCCCTCAGTCTTTGCAGTGGTGGTGGATGAGACAGGCACAACCTCAAGCCATTTTGAATGGCTGTCAACAAGGACCAAGAAGAACTGGCCCTGAAAGGGCCCAGCGTTGTCAATGTGCACCAAAAAAAGAACTAGCCCTCGGGGGACTGTGTTTCCTCGTCTATCGCACAGGAGCTTGGGGCATCTCTGGGCGAGATCGTTGGCACAGGTGGCATGCGTGTACCTTAGCCTCAATATCTTTATCTAAACCAGGCCACCACAATTGGCTTCGTGCAAGAGCCTTCATACGAACAATGCCAGGATGACCCTCGTGGAGGGATTCTAAGACCCTAGCCCTCATTGAGGTGGGAATGACAACTCTGTTTCCCCAAAGCAAACAACCCTGAGAAAGGGACAATTCGTTCCTTTTGGACCCGAAACTCTGAAACTCAGGACTAGGGCAGTGCTCAGGCCACCCGGACAGGACCCAGGAGCGGACACGTGAAAGTGTGTGATCTGTACCTAGATGTTCACAGAGTTAACATCCCTGGCACTAAGAGGGAGCTCGGGCAAGGCTTGGATTGATAGAATGTTGACAGCTGGCGCGGGGTCTGCTTCTACTACTGGCAGAGGCAACCTACTGAGGCCATCAGCATGGCCCATTTCTTTCCCAGGCTTGTGGAGTAATGAAAAATCATATGCAGACAAGAAAATAGACCACCTAAGCATTCTAGGGGAAATGATGTGGGGAGTCTGCTTACGTGTGGTAAACAGTCCCAGCAGAGGCTTATGGTCAGTGAAGACCGTGAAAAGCCTGCCATATAGAAAATCGTGGAATTTTTTAATTCCGGCAACAACAAGCCAGAAGCCTCAACCTGTCTATCTGAGCGTAGTTGCTCATAACGCAAAGACAGTGTTCTGGAGTAGTATGCAATAGGGACCTTAGTTTCATCATACCCGAGGTGTACTCAGTAAATCTCCAACCCCGTAGGTGGGCTCATCACAAGCGATGAGAAAAAAAACAAGCACAGTACAGGAGACCTCGTTGAACATGTGCAAGAACACTGTAGAAGTGAGCATGCCTTGACTTTCTTTAAAGCAGAAGCCTCATTGTGCTTGTGACCACAGCCACACAGCTTGTTTTGGTCTAGTAGCCTGTGAAGAGGCTCAGCTACACTAGCTTTATGTGGAAGAAAAGAAGTGTAGAAATTCAGGAGGCCTAGGAAGGCCTGAAGTTCAGCCTTAGACTTTGGCCTGGGTGCTTCTAAAATAGCAGTTAGTTTGGATTCAGCAGGATGAATCCCAGCAGCATCAATTTTGATTCCCAGAAATTCAGTAGAAGGCACCCCAATCTGGCATTTGTCTTTTCTGAGCTTGAGGCCTGATTTCCTGAATCTTAACAGGACAGCCCTAAGCCTTTCAGCTAGAATGTGTGTGGAGTCTCCTGCAATCAAGACATCGTCAAAGTAGGGGCAGACCCCTGGTATACCTCGTAGTGTGTGTTCCATTACGCTTTGGAAAATCCCAGGAGCGACATTTACTCCAAACTGTAGCCTTTTTACTTTAAAGGCTCCCCTGTGGGTCACAATGGTCTGAGCTATGGCAGCATCATCATCAACAGGCAGCTGTTGATATGCTTGAGCTAGGTCAAGCTTTGCAAAACCGCCCCCACCCAATTGAGAGAGGCCAGGATGTGACTGACCACAGGAACAGGATAGGCATGTTGCTGCAATGCCTTATTGAGTGTGCATTTGTAATCAGCACAAATGCGAATGTCCCCATTTGCCTTTAGAGGCGTGACACTGGGGGTTTCCCACGGGCTGGAATCAACAGGTTCTAGGATTCCCTGTTGGATTAGTTTGTCTAATTCAGTGTCAATCTTACTTTTTAAAGCAAAAGGGACCCTTCTTGCTTTAATCCTAATGGGAGTGACAGTGGGGTCTAGCTTTAAGGACACAGGTGTTCCTTTGAATGTGCCCAGCTGGGGGCTGAAAACATCTGCAAATTCTTTGCAGACTTCCTGTAGGTCGAGTGTTTGTAAACTGTTGAGTCCTGTGACGTGTATCCCCAGGGCTCAAACCAATCGAGTCCTATGAGACTCGTTCGTTCACCCCCTACTAC